>NC_140996.1:116800865-116830058 GCF_052327205.1 Somniosus microcephalus
CCCTTCCCTTCCATACAGGCATAACTGCGACAAGCAGTCAAATACCAACGGAAAACAGCTCCTGCAGCTCTGTCGAAGCCTGGGTCTGTACATTGTCAATGGTAGGTTCATGGGAGACCTCCTAGGAAGATTGACCTATTGCTCACCTCTTGGCTGTAGCACCGTAGACTATATGATTACGGATTTGGACCCATCCTCTTTCAGAGCATTCACAGTCAAACCACAAACAACACTGTCAGACCACAGTCAAATTACTATGTATCTTAAAAAGACAGAAACAACCAACACAGAAACACAACCCAGTAAGCTGTACAACACCAAAAAATTATACAGATGGGCCAAAAACAGCACGGAAAAATACCAGAAAGCAATTAGCAATCAATCAACTCAAGCTCTCTTGGACACCTTTCTGGATAACATATACACTCACAATAAAGAAGGCGTAAACCAGACAGTGAATAACCTAAACAATATTTTTGATAATTTGGCAACAAGGTCAAACTTGAAAGCTCGCAAGAACAAACCCAAAACAAAAAACTATGAAAAATGGTTTGACCCAGATTGCCATTACATGAGGAAAAAACTTAGAAAAATATCAAACCAAAAACACAGACAGCCAGAAAACGAGGAATTACGCCTCACTTGTCAGACACTAACACAATACAGAAACACACTCAGAACCAAAAAAGAGCAGTATATTAAGAATACACTCAGCTCCATTGAGGAATCCATTGATTCCAATTGTTTCTGGGACAACTGGAATACATTACACAAAAAACAACACGACGAATTGGCCATTCAAAATGGAGACACATGGGAAAACCACTTTGAAAAATTATACCAGAAAAACACACTAAGGCCAGAGCAACACCAAATATGCAAAAAACTGGAAAAGCTCGAAATGGCCATAAAAGATAACCAAAACCCGCTAGACTCCATAATAACAGAAAAAGAACTATTTGAAAAACTCGAGGGCCTGCGACCAGGAAAAGCTTGCGGTGCAGACGGCATACTAAGCGAGATGATTAAACACACAGACGATAAAATGAAACTGGCTATCCTAAAACTCTTCAACTTGGTTCTGAGTGTCGGTTACTTCCCTGATATCTGGAACAAAGGACTCATAACGCCCATATACAAAAGTGGGGACAACGTCGACCCAAATAACTATCGAGGCATCTGTGTAAACAGTAACCTGGGGAAGGTATTCTGCAGTATCATAAACAAAAGACTTATAAACTTCCTTGAGGAGCACAATGTCTTGAGTAAAAGACAAATTGGATTCCTGCCAAACTATAGAACATCAGATCATATCTTCACCCTACAGACCCTAATTGACAAACACGTTCATCAAAACAAAAGCAAAATCTACGCATGCTTTATAGATTTCCAGAAGGCTTTCGATTCCATCTGGCACGACGGTTTATTCCTGAAACTTATCGAAAGCGGGGTAGGGGGAAAAACATATGATGTAATTAAATCAATATATACAAACAACAAATGTGCAGTTAAAATTGGAGACAAACAAACAAAATACTTCCCACAGGGGCGGGGGGTGACGCAGGGCTCGCCCATCTCACCGACACTCTTTAATATTTACATAAATGAATTGGCAAAACTACTTGAACAATCTACAGCACCCGGCCTCACCCTATATGAATCCAAGGTTAAATTCCTCCTCTATGCAGATGACCTGGTTCTGCTGTCACCAACTAAGGAGGGTCTACAGCAGAACCTGGATCTGCTGGAGTCGTTCTGCCAGACCTGGGCCCTGACAATAAATCCCCAAAAAACCAAAGTCCTTGTGTTCCAGCAAAGATCCAGACATCAGGGACCCAAAATAAATTTCACAATAGGAACAACCAAAATTGAACAAACCACTAACTACACATACTTGGGCTTAAAAATCAGTTCTATGCGAAATTTTCATCTGGCTGTGAATGAGCTGAAAGAGAAAGCAAGAAGGGCTTTCTATGCCATTAAAAAATCAATCCAAATAGAAATCCCAATTAGCATTTGGCTCAAAATTTTCAAATCAGTAATTGAACCAATTGCACTCTATGGCAGTGAGGTATGGGTACCGCTAACACAACAAGAATTTGCAAAATGGGACAAACACCCAATTGAGATCCTACATGCAGAATTCTGTAAAAGTATCCTCCGGACTCAAAGGAAAACTGTGAACAATGCATGCAGGGCAGAACTAGGCCAATATCCATTAATAATCACTATCCAAAAAAGAGCCACCAAATTTTAGAAACACCTAGAAATGAGCAACCCCCAATGCTATCATTACGAAGCCCTGAAATGCCAAGAGAGGACCATAAAGAAGAATACACTCAGTCAACTAGTCCTGGGACTCAGTGAAGTAACTACTAACACTACTAACAATAACCAGCCCCAGGACAGTGACAGCGTAACACAAAGAATTCGACCCAATACAATCGTCGCTAAGCAAAAGGAAAAATATCTGTCATATTGGGCAGAAACAACAAAAACCCAAAGCAAACTCAATTGCTACTTGGCCCTAAACAGACAATACAACATGGCTGATTACCTGACCATGGTAAAGGATAGCAAACTGAGAAAAACTTTGACAATGTACAGACTTAGTGAACATAACCTGGCGATCGAAAAAGGTAGACACAGGCAGACCCGGCTACCAAGAGAGGACAGGATATGCTCTCACCGCAGTCAGGGAGTGGTGGAGACAGAGATGCACTTCCTCACAGCTTGTAGAAAATATCAGGGCATAAGGGAGAATTTCTACCCAAAATTCACAAAAATATGCCCGGAATTCAGAAATTTGAATGACGACCAAAAACTCCCATACCTACTAGGGGAAGAGAGAAATTGTGTAACCTTAGCGGCACACTATGTTACAGCTTGCCATAAACAGAGGGACAACCACTAAATATAAGAAAAGAGTATATACAAATTATATGAATGTATATTTATACACTCAGGGATATGTCTGTTTATACACTGTATGGATAGATCTGTATTTTTGTGTACAACCATGAATGTTTTTCGATGCTTTGGCAACATAAGATGTACCTTGTCATGCCAATAAAGTGATTTGAATTGAATTGAATTGAATTGAGAGGGGAAGGGGAGAGGGGGGAGAGGGGAATGAGAGAGGGGGGAGAGGGGAGGAGGGGAATGAGAGAGGGAAGGAGGGGAATGAGAGAGGGGGAGAGGGGAATGAGAGAGAGGGAGAGGGGAATTGGAGAGGGGGGGAGGGGGGAATGAGAGAGGGGGGGGAGAGGGGAATGAGAGAGGGGAGGAGGGGGGAATGAGAGAGGGGAGGAGAGGGGAATGAGAGAGGGGGGAGAGGGAATGAGAGAGGGGAGGAGGGGGGAGAGGGCAATGAGAGAGGGGAGGAGGGGGGAGAGGGCAATGAGAGAGGGGAGGAGGGGGAGAGGGCAATGAGAGAGGGGAGGAGGGGGGAGAGGGCAATGAGAGAGGGGAGGAGGGGGGAGAGGGCAATGAGAGAGGGGAGGAGGGGGAAGAGGACAATGAGAGGGGAGGGGCATGAGGTAGGGAAGGTAGTGAGGGATGGGGAGAGGAGGGAAGTAATGGGATAAAGAGGGGGCAGGAGGAGAGGAGAGAGTGGGGGAAGGGGATAGAGAGAGAGGAGGCAGGGAAGGGCAGACAGGGAAAGGTGACAGTGGCCAAGGCATAGGGAGTTGGGGGCAAGAAACATGGGCTGGATTGCTGAAGGTGAGCAGGGGACTCGTGGAAGTGGCTTGTGAGTGTGGGGCCTTGAGAAAGTGGGTGGTGTGCATGGTAATGGCAGTTTAATGGTGGTGGCCACTATGCATCCTCCTGGGGTGAGATGATTGAGCTTCTGATGTCTCTCATAGGTCCGTGTGTTGGAAGTGGTCAAGGTGGAAGATTGTAGCCCAAGAGAGCTGTAAGGGACCAAATTATTTGCATACATTATTACATTTAATTAAAAACTAAAATGATTACCTTTTACTTATGTATACCAACATGGCAACTGTCTCAAAAACCCAGGCTGCTCCAGAAAGACGCCCTGTGCCTAAAGCCAGCAACTGCATGCAGACTTAATCAGTTTTAATGATGTTAACACAATAGCAAAATACTGCGGATGCTGGAAATCTGAAATAACAACAGAAAATACTGGAAACAGTCAGCAGGCCAGGCAGCATCCGTGGAGGGAGAAACAGAGTTAGCGTTTCAGGTTCTGACGAAGGGTCCCAGACCTGAAACGTTAACTCTGCTTCTCCCTCCACGGATGCTGTCTGGTCTGCTGAGTGTTTCCAGCATTTTCTGTTGTTATTTAATGATGTTAATGTTCAAATAGCGTTTGGTATGTCACATTTCGATCGCTTAGATGGGTCGAAGAGCAATTTCCCAGATTTTTTCTCCCAAATTGGCCATTGGGTTTTTTATCTGGTTTTTCGCCTCTCCCAGGAGATCACATGGGTTCGGGAGGGATGTAGAGTGATAGTAGATTTGAGGTTAGGATCAGATCAGCCATGATCTTATTGAATGGTGGAGCAGGCTCGAGGGGCCGATTGGCCTACTCCTGCTCCTATTTCTTATGTTCTTATAACGTTAGGTAGCAACCCACTGTTTTCAATCCATCATCTAACATTATATTTACAGCACCACCTACTGGTGCAATATCTTTGGAATCTTGAGACCGCTTCACTGTTTTTAATATATAATAAAATAGATACACGTTAGTTCTAACTCGGCTACATTAGTTTTGGTTAAGGTATAGAAGAGTAGAACAGATTTTGGGCAGCCTGGCTATGTCACTAGTTGCAACTGGGAA
The DNA here is from genome assembly GCF_052327205.1 of Somniosus microcephalus. Lineage (NCBI taxonomy): Eukaryota > Metazoa > Chordata > Chondrichthyes > Squaliformes > Somniosidae > Somniosus > Somniosus microcephalus. Next base: position 116,805,673 of record NC_140996.1, read on the forward strand.
GAGTGTGAATAACACACACTCTGCCCAGTTAATTCCTAAAATTACAATAAGGATCCTATGTATGCCATGATTCCGATTTGCATCTTAAAGGGCCTATCGGCTGACTCAGACTTGCACTCCAGTCGGCTGGTGGTGGGCCCTTGGAAAGATAGCATTGATCACACTGTCATTGGGAATGGGGCAATATGTCTTACCCCACCATTTTCTGGGTGCTACCGCCCTGTTTCTGCCCAGCACGTAGCCAGTAAGTCCAATAAATGACAGGGTAAGTCTAATCTTGTAAGACTACCTTAGACATTTAATTGAGAGAAAAGTAGGCTTTTGGGTTGCACTCTGATAGCAGCTCATTTACAATTCTTAGGCTCAGCTTTTGCTTGTATATCACTTACTTCCAGCAATTTTTTTTTGGTAACTGTAGGTGTACAAGTGAGTTTCTGAGACTGGAGAAGCTGTACAGTAACATGTCAGATTGTCACACCCATAATACCTGGGCAAGAGTGAGAACTGCAGATGTGGACTAAGGCAATGTGTGATAGAGGGAAATGATGGACACACAAAGGGAGAGAGAGATGGCACATACAAGAGAGGAGGACAGAGAAAAAGATGCATGGGAGAAGGACTGAAAGAGGGGAGCAGAGAAAGAAAGTGAATGAGTGATGGGTATGTGATGAAATATGCCTTCATCAGACCTGCTTGTATTGTGTGAACCACACCCTTTTGTTCCTATTGTGTGTATGGGCTACGCCCCTGTCTTTTGCCATATAAAGGACTCAGGAGCTGTATGAGTCACTCACTACCAGATGAACCCGATGTGGGAAGACCTGCTATGCTGCTATGTTCTTAGTGATTAAAATCCTTTAGTTGAATCCTTTAAAATCCTTGTCTTTGAGTTATTGAAGGCACATCAATTTTAATCACTAAAACAACAAGATGGATCGACTCCTGAAACCAGAGCGCTTGGATCTGGACCCCCATGCCTCAGACGCAGCCACACAGTTCGGACACTGGTTCCAATGCTTCGAATTTTTCATTGCAAACTCATCCACTGCCATAGCCGCAGCCGAAACTGCTACCGGAGACATGAAACTGGGAATCCTGCGAAACTGGGTGAGCCATCGGGTCTCCCCTCTCATCCAAGATGCCACCAGCTACGAGGAGGCCTGCACCATCCTGAAGGCCCACTACGCGCGGCCAATAAACGTGGTGTATGCCAGGCATCTTCTGACTACTCGCACGCAGCGGCATGGTGAGTCACTAGAGGACTTTATACTAAACCTAAAAGTACTGGGCAGAGACTGTAACTGTAAGGCCGTGTCTGCCATCGTGTACACGGAGGAGCTGATTCGAGACTCCCTTATTGCGGGCCTCAGTTCAAACTATATTCGGCAGAGACTGTTTGAAAAGGAGGGACTGGACTTAAAACAGGCTATAGATATAACGCGATCGCTGGATATGGCCCAGAGGAACTCTGAATCCTGTTCCCCAGGCCACGCGGCCCACTCCGCCTCGTGCGCGCCGTGGGGGCCGCCATCTTGGAAGCCATCTTCACCTCCCAGGTCTCAGGCCAGCCCAGCACCATCGGAGCCCCAGCCTCCACCCAGGAGCCCCACTACTGCCGCGATGCATCGGGGCCCGAAATGCTACATCTGCGGTCAGGACAAACACTCCAGGCATCTGTGCCCAGCGAAGGGCACCACCTGTTCTAAATGCGGGAAGAAAGGACACTTCAGCAAAGTCTGCAGAGGGAACCCCGCCTCCAACTCCACCACTGCCGCGTGTGCGCCGTGGGAGCGGCCATCTTGGAAGCCATCTTGTCCACCCTCATGGAGTCCACCATCTTGCCCCGACTACACGGACCTCCAGGACCCACTGGTGGCCTCGATCACAGTGGATCAATCCAGGCCACATCCGTTGTCTAAATCGATGATGGACATAGAGGTAAACGGGAACAAGGTTAAATGCTTGATTGACTGCGGGAGCACCGAAAGCTTTATTCATCCTAGCCTGGTAAAACGACTTTCTCTAACGATAGTCCCCACACAGGGCAAAATTGCCATGGCCGATAAGACTCATACCTCAAAAATTACAGGTTTCTGCGCGGTTATGTTGTCGGTAAAAGGCAATGATTACAGAGATTTTAAACTATTGATAATGCCAGATCTCTGTGTGAGCGTGATCTTGGGTCTGGACTTCCAGTGCCACCACCAAAGTATCACGCTTACCTACGGCGGGTCCCAGCCGCCCCTCACAGTGTGCGGTCTGACTACCCTGAAGGTCAAGCCGCCCTCTCTGTTCGCCAACCTCGCACCCAACTGTCGACCCATAGCGACCAAGCGTAGGCGGTACAGCTGGGAGGATAGACGGTTCATTGCGTCGGAAGTAGAAAGACTCAAGCGGGAGGGTATCATCGAATGCAGTACCAGCCCGTGGCACGCCCAGGTAGTAGTAGTTAAGGGTAGCGAAAAGAAGCGGATGGTGATAGATTATAGCCAGACGGTTAATCTATACACCCAGCTAGACGCCTACCCTCTGCCCCGCATAGCGGATATGGTTAACCAAATCGCGCAATACCGGGTGTTTTCCACCATCGACCTAAAATCGGCATACCACCAGCTCCCCATTAGGCCAGAGGACCGTCCATACACTGCCTTCGAGGCGAACGGACGTCTCTACCACTTCCTCAGAGTCCCCTTTGGGGTAACGAACGGGGTCTCGGTCTTCCAGCGGGAGATGGACCGCATGGTCGATGAGAACCAGTTAACAGCCACCTACCCATACCTAGACAACGTCACCATCTGCGGCCACGACCAGCAAGACTACGACTCGAACCTCGCGAGATTTCTGAAAACCGCCCTCAGACTCAATCTCACCTACAACGAGGATAAGTGTGTCTTTAGCACCACGCGCCTCTGTATCCTGGGCTGCGTGGTGGAAAATGGGGAAATCGGTCCGGACCCCGACCGATTGCGCCCCCTACGGGAGCTACCCCTACCAAACACTCCCAAGGCCCTGAAAAGGTGCCTGGGGTTTTTCTCCCATTACGCCCAATGGGTCCCCAATTATTCCGACAAGGCCTGTCCCCTCCTGAAATCAACGTCCTTCCCGCTCACGGCCGAGGCCCACGCCGCCTTCAACAGCATTAAACACGACATTGAGAAGGCCGCGCTGCGGGCAGTGGACGAAAACATCCCTTTCCAGGTCGAAAGTGATGCGTCCGACTTCGCTTTAGCAGCCACCCTCAACCAGGATGGGCGGCCCGTAGCCTTTTTCTCAAGAACCCTCCAAGGGCCCGAGATCAGGCACTCCTCGGTAGAGAAGGAGGCCCAGGCCATAGTGGAGGCAGTGCGGCACTGGAGGCACTACCTAGCCGGCAAACGCTTCACCCTGCTTACCGACCAGCGGTCGGTAGCCTTCATGTTTAACAACAAACAGAGGGGGAAGATCAAGAACGACAAAATTCTCAGGTGGCGGATCGAACTCTCCACGTTTGAGTACGACATAATATATAGGCCGGGGGCCCTCAACGAATCCCCTGACGCCCTATCGCGAGGGATGTGTGCCAGCATCCAGAGGGACAGGCTACAGGGCCTCCACAATGGCCTCTGCCACCCGGGGGTCACCCGGCTATTCCACATTATAAAATCCCATAACCTGCCCTATTCCATCGAGGAGGTCCGGTCTATGACCAGGGACTGCCGCACCTGTGCGGAATGCAAGCCCCGTTTTTTCAGACCCGACCGAGCCCACCTGATCAAAGCTACACGGCCATTCGAGCGCCTGAGCTTAGATTTCAAGGGACCACTCCCCTCCACCGACCGCAATGTGTACTTTCTCAACATTGTGGACGAGTACTCCCGCTTCCCATTCACCTACCCCTGCCCAGATATGACCAGTGCCACGGTCATCAAGTGCCTCGGCAACCTGTTTTGCATGTTCGGCATGCCTAACTACATCCACACTGACAGGGGGGCGTCATTCATGAGCGATGAACTGCGCCAATACCTGCTGTCGAAGGGGATAGCCACGAGTCGGACCACTAGTTATAACCCCCGGGGTAATGGGCAAGTGGAGAGGGAGAACGCGACAGTGTGGAAGGCGGTCACCTTAGCACTAAGGTCTAAAGGCCTCCCCACCTCCTGCTGGCAAGAGGTCCTCCCAGACGTACTCCACTCGATAAGGTCGCTACTGTGTACTGCTACTAACGCCACTCCTCACGAGAAGATGTTTGTTTTTCCCCGCAAATCAACCTCAGGAGTATCCCTACCCTCGTGGCTCGCCACCCCAGGGACAGTCCTGTTACAGAAGCATGTGAGGGGCCACAAAACAGATCCCCTCGTGGAGGCAGTACACCTACTCCACGCAAACCCACAGTACGCGTACGTCAAGCACGCCGACGGGCGTGAAGACACCGTGTCCATAAAGGACCTCGCCTCGGCAGGAAGCGACGACGACGACCCATCACCACCATCCCCAGAAGAACCTCCACCATCCCCAGAGGTATCCTCACCACCCCCAGAAGTACCTGCAACACCCCCGGCACATGGGTATGCCCAGGAGGGCACCACGGACTCCCGGCTGGAACCTGAGGTACCGTTGCGACGTTCAGGAAGGACTATCACACCCCCGGACAGACTAAATCTGTAGAAGGGGTGAATGTGATGAAATATGCCTTCATCAGACCTGCTTGTATTTTACCTGCTTGTATTGTGTGAACCACACCCTTTTGTTCCTATTGTGTGTATGGGCTACGCCCCTGTCTTTTGCCATATAAAGGTCTCAGGAGCTGTATGAGTCACTCACTACCAGATGAACCCGATGTGGGAAGACCTGCTATGCTGCTATGTTCTTAGTGATTAAAAGCCTTTAGTTGAATACTTTAAAATCCTTGTCTTTGAGTTATTGAAGGCACATCAGGGTACAGACGAAGAGCGCATGAGAGAGGGATGCAAAGGGAAGCAGTGACAGAGAGAGAACATGTAAAAAGATAGTAAATGAGAATGATGCATAGAGAGAGGCGGCAGAAAAGGAGCTCATGAGAGTAACATGTGACAGAGATAGAAGGGAACAGAGAAAGAGTAAATGAGGGGGCACATAAAGATGCAGTGACTGAAAGAGGAGAAATTGAGAAATAGAATGAATAAAAGCAGCACATAAAACAGGCCATGACAGAAAAAGAGAGCATAATCACATATCTGTCAGCAGAAGAGGAAGCTAGGCAGACAGCTAGAAGGATAGGGGAGGGAGAGAAGGAGCATAAAAGTGGATAAACGAAGGCTGACCAACAACAAAGCATATATGGGGGGTGTGGGACTGGACTATAGTGAGTGTGTAAGAGAGAAACTGGATTATTAGTGGGATTCGCAAAACCTGAGAACAAGGTACCTCTCCCTTTGTGTGTATCCCTCCTTCAATCTTCCTCATAGATGTTAGCAATTAAAATCTGTCTCTCAGGTTTAAGCATTTACCTTTTCTAACAACGACAACTTATATTTATACAGTGGCTTTAACGCAATAAAACGTCCCAAGACGCTTCACAAGAGCGTTATCAAAAAAAAATTGACACCGAGCCATATAAGATGATGTTAGGGCAGATGACCAAAAGAAAACTCAACAAATTACAGGTGAGATAATTAGTTGGCTTCAAAATTTGACTTCTTAAAAAAAATATATGGTTCAGTGCAGAGACTGGCTTTTCTCATTTTTTTTTGAGTCTTGCCATGTAAATTCTGAGCATTTGAATAGTCACAGTCTGGTTCTGGTTACTGCAAAGTAACCAGCACTCTTAACTGCAAACAGTATAATTTATTCCTCCAGCTTCATATTTAGACCGGACTGCGAGACTCTTGAATGGGCATTAACAAATTCTGTAATTCAAAAGATATTCTCTTTCTTATGATGTGGAATCTACTGCCTGAAAGGGTGGAGGAAGCAATTTCAGTAGGGAATTGGATTTGTACTTGAAAGTAGAAATTTGCGGTGCTATGGAGAAAGAGAAAGGTAGTGAGACTAATTGGATAGCTCTTCAAAGAGCCGGCACAATGGGCCAAATGGCCTCCTTCTGTGCCATGTGACATTATGATTCGTGTGCAAGTTGATTTTTAAATCTCCATGTGCTATAGAACATGTAAGCCACTTGTCGTGTATTGATTGCGAGTTTGACACCAGTCAATACGGTAATGTAATGTGCGAGTTTAACACCAGTTAATACGGTAATGTAATGTGCATTGCATTATGGGAATTACCCGGGAAAGCTGCAGTCAGCCATTTTACAAATAAAGTAAAGATCACAGTTATAAGCCTGTCTACCTGACTCTGATTTAATTCGACATATCTACATGCTTGATTGAACGCATTAAAGCATAGATACAACATTGGCGATGAGGATAACGAAAAGAATCATTTTAAAAAGGTAGTTGCCCAAGTTTTAGTTAGCTAGGATGGAGACCGGCATTCAAAATTTTGCATGTTTCGCCGAGCCAGCCACGTTGGGTCCAAGATGGACGAGGTGGTTAATGTCTTTTGAGCTTTATGCCGACAGCAAAGGACTCATTATTGACGATACCTCTACAGCTGCCACAAAGCAGAGGAGAAGAGCTCTACTTCTACACCTAACAGGACCAGATGTCCAGGATATCTTTTCGACTCTACCGGACACAGGAGAGCCAGCAGACTACACGGCGGTGGTTAGTGCTTTGAATCACTACTTCGTGCCCCAGGTCAACGCAGCATTTGCTAGACAGACTTTTCGTAAGTTGTCCCAGAAGGCAGGTGAGACTGTGCAACAATTTGCTACTCACTTGCGGCAGGCTGCTAAAGACTGTGCTTTTGGGGGGGATGCGGATAATCAAATAAGAGACGCTATCTTGAGTAGGTGCACGTCAGCCTATGTGCGGAGGAAATTGCTAGAGGAAGGGCATGGTCTAACGCTCACCCGCACGGTGCAATTGGTCTCACAATGTGAAAACGTCGAGGAGCAGATGTCAGCCATGTCATGTACAGAGAAGGCGGAGACAGATACTGTTCATCGTGTTACACAGAAAAGAGGGTATTATGTGAAAAGCTCAACAGAGAAACCAAAGGGAAATGGCGATAGGAACGAAAGGAAATGTTACAGATGTGGACACACAGACCACATGGGCAGAGATCTGAAATGCCCAGCAGGCGGACAAATGTGTCATAAGTGCAAGGGAAAGGATCATTTCTCCAAAGTATGCCGCACAAAGGGTACAAAGAAACACAGTGTGAACAATGCAGAGGAACAAAATAACTGTGCATTTACTGTTACTGGAAATAATGTGACAGAGAGACTTACCTTTTGTGTGGGGGGAGTAAACCTGAGAATGTTAATTGATTCGGGTACAACTAATAATGTGATAGATGAGAATACATGGGAAGGATTAAAGTCAGAACACATTAAGTGTCAGTCACATGTCTCTAAGACAGAGAGAAAGTTATTCTCTTATGCTTCTAGCCAACCACTGTCAGTTAAAGGTGTATTCACATGTGGGATTACAATAGGTAAGAGAACTGAGCAGGCGGAGTTCATTGTGGTTAAAGGCCATGGAGAGCCATTGCTAGGAAGGGAGACAGTCATGAAACTAGGAGTTTTAAAAATAAGCGCAGCTGTCTCAGCTGTGGTAGATGTAAGACAGCTACTGGAACAGTGGTATCCAAAGGTGTTCCAGGGAGTAGGAAGGCTGAACACAAAACAGATCAGTTTGTGTATTGACCCACAAGTGAAGCCTGTGGCCCAGCCACTCAGGTGTATACCATTCAACTTAAGGGGGGCAGTAGAGGCCAAAATAAAACAATTGAGGGACATGGACATTATCGAACCTGTAACTGGTCCCACCCCATGGGTAAATCCTGTGGTTATTGTACCAAAAGCGGATAAGGATGTAAGGTTATGCCGAGACATGAGACGAGCAAACCAGGCAATAGTGAGGGAACGATATCCAATCCCCACTGTTGATGAGATACTCCAAGGTATGAACGGCTCGACGGTGTTTAGTAAGCTAGACCTGAAATGGGGTTATCACCAGCTAGAACTGACCCCTGAGTCACGAGAAATCACAACGTTTGCAGTACATAACGGAGTATACAGGTACAAGAGGCTGATATTCGGTGTATCTTCAGCTAGTGAGCAATATCAGCACGAGATAGTTAATGCCTTAGCTGGAATAGAGGGTGTTGAAAACATCTCAGACGACATTATCGTGCATGCAGACGACCAGGAAACACACGACAGATGCCTGCACGCTGTCATGACCAAACTAATGGAAAGTGGATTGACACTAAACTCGGAGAAGTGCCAATTCAACATGGACCGATTGATTTTCATGGGAATCCTGTTGTCTGAAAAAGGGCATTGGACTAACAGCAGAGAGAGTGCGAGCGGTGGCAGAAGCTCGGGAACCAGAGAATGCTACAGAGGTGAGGAGTTTCTTGGGACTCGTTGGGTACAGTAGCAGATTCATCCCGCAGTTTGCAACGCCATAAGAGCCACTGCGACGCCTGACGAGAAAGGACACACCATTTAAATTTGGATCACAACAGAGACAGTCATTCAGTGCACTCAAGGAAGAGTTGGCCAGAGCTGGCACTTTAGCATATTTTGATATAAGGATGCACCAACCAAGGTGATAGCAGATGCCAGTCCTGTAGGTTTAGGCGCAGTACTAGTTCAGGACCAACAGGGACAAGAGATATGTAAGTCGTAGTTTAACAGACTGTGAGAGGAAATACTCTCAAACAGAGAGAGAGGCCTTAGCTCTTGTATGGGCTTGTGAGAGGCTGCATCCATATGTGTATGGCCGAAAATTTAACTTGGTAACTGACCATAAGCCATTACAAGTGATATACGGCCCACACTCTAAACCCTGTGCCCGTACAGAGATGGGTACTTAGATTACAGCCGTATGATTTTAAGGTGATACACATTCCAGGCAAGCAAAACATTGCAGACCCACTGTCACGATTGCTGGGGGAGACAGCAAAACAGGAGAGACATTCTCACGGCTCAGATGAATATGTGAGATTTGTAGCTGTGAGTGCGACACCAAAAGCACTCACTACTAGAGAGGTGGAGGAAGCCTCTGCTACCGACCCAGAGCCGATTGAGGTACGGAAGGCAATCACAAACGGACATTTTGAGAACTGTAAAGCTTCTGTAGCAATTGCAAACGAGCTGTGCGTAGTGGGGTACCTAGTTCTTCGGGGAACACGCATCGTGCTACCCACAGTGTTACACGCACGAGCCCTGGTGTTAGCACATGAAGGACACTTGGGAATAGTTAGAACAAAGCAACATCTCAGAACCAAGGTTTGGTGGCCTGGCATGGACAAGGCAGCTGAAAAACACTGTAAAGCGTGCCACAGCTGTCAGATAGTAGCCAGACCCGACCCACCTAAACTGTTGAGACCAACACCATTACCGGAGGGCCCCTGGCAGGATGTAGCTATAGACTTACTGGGACCCTTGCCATCCAACCACTCCATTCTTGTGCTAGTTGATTATTATAGTCGCTACTATGAATACGACATCATGACCTCCACAACAACAGAGAAGGTTATTGATACTTTAGAGTCAATCTTCAGCCGTCATGGTTTGCCAATCACCTGCAAATCTGATAATTGTCCCCAATCAGATCTGAATTATTCAAAGAATACTATGAAAACAACGGGATCAAACACCTGAAAACGACAGCAAAATGGGCTCAGGCTAACAGAGAAGTCGAGCGCCAAATGCATCGCTGATGAAGAGAATCAGAATTGCTCAGTCAGAAGGACTAGATTGGAAACGTGAACTTAGAAAATATGTGACTGTGTACAGGAGCATTGACCATGCCACGACAGGAAAGAGCCCGGCAGAGCTGCTCTTTAAACGGAAAATGAGAGGAAAGCTGCCAGACATCACAGAGTCGTGCACAGACATGGAAGTACGTGACTGGGACGCAGAACAAAAAAGCAAGTCCAAACTATACGCAGATGAACAGCGGAGAACACAATACTCGGAGGTGGAAGTTCGCGACACGGTGCTGGTACGGCAGGACAAAGTGGACAAGTTCACCACTCCTTTTAATGCCACACCGCACAAAGTTTTGCGTAAAACAGGGAGTCAAGTAGTAGTGGAATCTCCAGAAGGAGCACACTACTCGAGAAACACTACGTTTGTGAAGAAATACAGAACCAATGGACCAAAGGAGACACTCCATGAGCAGGAGGAAACACAAGGGACTGAGGACAGTATAATAGACCCTGACACACATACCACTGTGACACAGGCAATACCCACTGACACCAACATGTCAGACATACCCAATACAGCCAGACCTCAAAGGGTTAAAAGAAAACCCCAAAGATTGTCTGATTATGTCACAACATAAACTGTGCGAGAACTGCATGAGTGATGTTAAATGTTTAAACCTGGGAATTATTTAGTTGTGTGGTGCGACACAAGTTTGTAAAAAGTTTTTAAACCAAATAAGTTATGCAGTGTTATTGTAAGCAACTGTTTGTAAACTGCAAGTTTGTTTCCAAGGAAAAGGAGGATGTCGTGATTTGATTGCGAGTTTGACACCAGTCAATACGGTAATGTAATGTGCGAGTTTAACACCAATTAATACGGTAATGTAATGTGCATTGCATTATGGGAATTACCCAGGAAAGCAGCAGTCAGCCATTTTACCAATAAAGTAAAGATCACAGTTATAAGCCTGTTTGCCTGACTCTGATTTAATTCGACGTATCTACATGCTTGATTGAACGCATTAAAGCATAGATACAACACCACTGAAGCTCTCATTCCTGTTCGCAGGAACTGATTTGAAACCCACAACTTCCATTGATTTTTCAGTCATGCAGCAGATAAAAGACAAGGCCCTGCTACCATCAGCTTAGGAAGTGGGATCGAAGTAAGTGATCCTGAAATTACAGTTTATATAAGGAAATCTACCACAGATCAACTCCATTTTATTTTAGTATTAATGATTTATTGTGCTCCTTCTGGCCCCACAGGGTAACCTTGGGCCTGTCCTGTCTCGAGCTTATTCCCCCCTCCCCCCACAACCACCTCCAAGCCCCCATCCCCTATCCTGACCCACTCAGCTGACTGCTGGGAACCATTGCCTTGGGTCTCCATCAGTGGCCTCCCACCCGCTGGCCAAGTAGTGATTCCAGCTTGGTTTGGGCGAGAGCATCACTTCAAACATGGAAATGAGGCCCAGGAGCTAAAATTGCCCAGGCGCCACGCTGAGTCGGGCAAGCGAGCTTGAAGCTCATCACACTTTTCCTCCCATGCCACATGCATCCCAAGTTAAAATTGTCTCTAAATTGATTTTTCAATCAATGAGTATAGCAGCAGTTCTCATACTACATCACACCCATGTGACCCATCTCCTGCTCCATTAATGCCATTCCCCACTAAACTGCTGACCACCCAAATTCCCTTCCTGGCCCCCATGCTAGCTGACAATAAAAAAAAGTTTCCCTCTCCTCAGGTAATGTCCCAACCTTTTCAAAACCACGGTCATCACCCCCACCTCAAAAATACCCACTGTCAACCCGCCTACTCTTGCAAACTGCTGCCCCATCTCCAATATCCCTTTCTTCTCCAAAGTCCTCAAATGTGTTGTCACCTGCCAAATCTTTGCCCATTATTCCTGCAATTCCATGTTAGAATCTCTACAACCATAATTATGTCCCTACCACAGCACACAATGACCCTAATTAAAAGTCACAAACAACACTGTCTGTGACTGTGACCGTGTTGCATTATCCCTCCTTGTCGTCCTCAATTTCTCTGCAGCCTTTAAAATGGACAATTCCATCCTCCTCCAACACCTTTCCTCGATTGTCCAGCTCAGTGAGACTGCCCTCACTTGGTTCCACTCTTACCTATCCAGTCATAGCCAGAGCATCTCCAGCAATGGCTTCTCTTCCTGCCACCATTGTTACTGTAACGGCTTCAGCGGCACTTCCCTCAGCTCGCCGCCTGAGGGCGGTTTTTGAGGCTTCGGTGCGCTGCTGCCGTGCCTTTGGGCCCCTCTCCTCACCTGTTTCTCGAGTAATTGATCTCATCAGAGTAATTAGGCTAGTTAATAAAGTTGTTCGTTTTTGTCCCTCTTTTAAAATGGACCAAGTAAATTAAACAAATAAACTGCAACTAAACCTCTAAAACTTTAAATAAACCTTAGCAAATCAAATTAAAATTTGGTTGTCCAATCCAATTATGCACTCCAGTCCCTGCGGCGCCCACCGGTCACGGAAGTGCTCGAGCGTGCCGGCGAACACCGCGTGCTCCATCTCCAGGGCTCCCCCGGGCGCGAACATGGCCGCGGAAGAGAGGGAGGCAATCTGGCTGGACGACCCCCTCGACCGCCCGCTGCCTGTACCAATTGATGGCTTTTTTAGCCAGGCCCAGGAGCAGACCTACGAGGAGGTCCTCCAACCCGCCCGCTCCCCTCCGCACCGGGTGACCATAGATCAAGAGCGTGGGACTGAAGTGCAACCAAAAATCGAGGAGCAGCCCCTTAAAATAATGGAAGAGGGGCTGCAGCCTCTCACATTCTAAATATATGTGAAAAACGGACTCCTCCAGGCCGCAGAAAAAACAGGCGGTCTGGGAGTCCGTGAACCTACTTAAAAATATATTGCACGGGACTGCTCCGTGCAACACCCTCCAGGCCAAGTCCCCAATAGAACAAGGGAGGACTCCCGCATAGAGAGCCCTCCATTGGGGACCTCCGCCTCCGCCGGAAGGCAAGATGGCACGCCACGGCGTGTCCGGACGGTAGGCGAAGATGACAAAGTGGAAAGTGTGCAGGAGCAGCCCGTACAGGAAACCCCTCCATGCGGAATGAAAAGGCACGGAGGGTATTTCCTCGAGACGGCTCAAGTTGTGAGGCGCCGGTTCCCGAGGGGGGCTTCGGGGCTGGGCGCCGATAAGGAATTCCGTCCGAACGGGGGAAAGCTCGGACGGGATCGCCACACGCGCTTGAGCCGCCTCGATACACCTCGTGGTGCCGGGGCGCAGCGTCGCTTTCACCGACTCGATGGCATTGACCGCGAGCTGGACATTGGCCCAAGACATGCGCCGCGCCAACTCCTCCGGCGCCATCCAGCCCGCTCCTCCGCCATCGAGCAGGTCCCCGACTCTAGTGACCTTGCCAGGCACAGCCCTGCGTTCCGCCAGCCACCCGAACCTGCGGACGTGGAGGTGCGGATTCCTGAACAGCGGCTCCCGAAGGACAGCCGCCATTCCTGACGGGGGAGAGCTCCGCCTGGAAGCGACGTAGTTCCAAACCCATAGCAGTTCCTGGTAGAAGACAGGCAGCTCCCGCAGGCTGGCACGCGTGCCGCCCACTTTCACAAACAGGAGCTGCATGTTGTAATTGAGGCCGTGCAGCTGGCGGAAAAAATACGTCGCCAGCGCACACCATCTCGGAGGATTCTCGACGTACAAGTATCTCTGCAGCGTCTGAAGACGGAAAGTCGCAGCCTGGGTGCGAAGGCACACCAGCGCCTGACCGCCCTCCCTAAACGGGAGACTCAGAACCGCGGCAGAGACCCAGTGCATCCTTTTGCCCCAGAAGAAGTCGATGAGCTTCTTCTGTATCTTGGCGACAAACGCAGGGGGAGGGATCAGAGTGACCAACCGGTACCACAACATGGCGGCCACCAGTTGGTTTATGACCAATGCTCGACCCCTGTAGGACAACACTCGGAGCAGTCCTGTCCAGCGTCCTAAGCGAGTGGTGACTTTGGCCTCCAACTCGTGCCAGTTCGCCGGCCAGGTGTCCTCGGCAGGGCTGAGGTAGACTCCCAAGTAGAGGAGGTGCGTGGTGCTCCAGGCGAAAGGCCTGAACTCCTCCGGCAGGGAGTCCACCCGCCACTGGCCCACCAGGAGTCCGGAACATTTCTCCCAGTTGATCTTGGCGGAGGATGCGTCCGAGTAAATCTGCTGGCATTCCCGCATCCTCCGCAAGTCAGCGGGATCCGTGACCGTGAGGAGCACATCATCGGCGTAAGCCGAGAGGACCATCTCCACGCCCGGCCCTTGCAGAGCCAGTCCCGTCAACCTCTTCCGCAAGAGGCGCAGGAAAGGCTCTACGCAAACGGCGTATAACTGACCGGACATGGGGCATCCCTGATGCACCCCCCTCCCAAAGCGAAGGGGCGCCGTCAAGGACCCGTTAACTTTAATCAGACACTCTGCGGCAGCGTACAGAAGTCGGATCCGGGCAGCAAAATGCGTCCCGAACCCAAATGCGCGCAGAGTCCCGAAGAGATACTCGTGATCCACCCTGTCGAACGCCTTCTCCTGATCCAGGGAAAGGAAGGCGACCGACAGACCAGCCCTCTGGGAATGGTGGACCAGGTCCCGGACCAGATGGATGTTATCATGGATAGACCGGCCCGGGACCGTGTAGGACTGGTTGGGGTGGATCATGTGGGCCAGCACGGCGCCAAGGCGAGCAAACATGGCCCTGGCAAAAATTTTGTAGTCCGTGCTGAGGAGGGAGACCGGGCGCCAGTTCTTAAGGAGGCGGAGATCGCCCTTCTTAGGCAGCAGGACAATAACCGCCCTGCGCCAAGAGAGGTGCATCTCCCCGGTCGCCAAACTTTCCCCCAGGACCCGCGCATAGTCGCCCCCCAAGACGTCCCAGAACGCCCTGTGGAACTCCACGGTCAGCCCGTCCAGCCCCGGGGACTTTCCCCTGGAGAGCTGGCGGAGGGCGCCGGTCAGCTCCTCCTGACTCAGAGGAGCGTCCAATTTTTCGGCGCCCTCCAGGCCGACCTTCGGCAGGTCCTCCCACATAACTCTGCACGCATCCTCGCTGGATGGATCCGGAGAGAACAGAGCCCCGTAATAGGCGCGGGCCTCCGCGCTGATTCCCTCCGGATCCGAGACCAGAGATCCGTCGTCGGCCAGCAGCCCCAAGAGCTGCTTACGGACCCCCCGTCTTTTTTCCAGCGAGTAGAAGAAAGGGGAGCCGCGGTCCAGGTCCCGCAGGAACTGGATCCGTGACCTCACGTACGCGCCTCGGGACCCGACGAGCTGCAGGTCCTTCAGCGCGCCCTTCTTCTCTTCGTACACCTTCCGCAGGGCCGGGTCCTCGACAACTTGACCGAGACGGGACTCCAGGTCGAGCACCTCCTTCTCCAACCGCCCGACCCGGGCCTTCCGCCTCTTGGTTGGCCCCTTCGCGTACTCCTGACAGAAGAGACGGACGTGAGCCTTGCCCACGCCCCACCATAGCCTCAAGGAGGGGGAAGACCCCCGCTTCCTTCTCCAGTCAACCCAGAACCGACGAAACGAAACCTGGAACCGCGCGTCCTCCAGCAGCAGGTTGTTAAAATGCCAGTACGCGGACCCCCGCCACGCGCGCAGCGGAACGAGCTCCGCTCACACCAGGTGGTGGTCTGTGCACGGCACCGGCCACATGGAAGCCGCCGGAACGCAGGAGACGTACGCCTGGGAAATATAAAGGCGGTCGATTCTGGACCATCCTCCTCCAGACCTCACGCTAGTGAAGGCGCTGGAGTCGGGGTGGAGATGTCGCCAGACATCCACCAAGTCGAAGGACCCGACCAGGTCCCTCAACTTCTCCATCGCCGCCGGGCATCGCTGGGGGGCCGAACGGTCCCTCGCCTCGAGGGTGCAGTTAAAATCCCCCCCGAGGATGACGCACTCGCCCGCGTCGATGGAGCCCAGAAGAGCGGACACTTCTTCAAAGAAGCGCACTTGCTGTGCACCGGCCTGAGGGGCGTACATGTTGACTAGATGGAGCGGCACGCCCCCCAGGCAAACAGTGACCTGGAGCAAGCGGCCCGGCACGTGCTCCTTGACCCCCAAGATCTCCGGCTGAAAATGCGGGGCCAGCAAGATAGCCACCCCGCTGGAAACGCTGGAGAGGTGACTCATGCTGACCCCTCCTTGCCACTCCAGGAGCCACGTGGCCTCGTCTCCTGGAATGGTGTGGGTTTCTTGCAGGAAGCACACCGCGTACTTCCCGTCCCGAAGGACCGAGAAGTTATTGAATCTGCGGCGAGCCTCCCTGCTGCCGTTGATGTTGAGGCTGGCTATGGTTATCTTCATTTCAGAAGCATAGTGCAACCTCTACCTACACCTAACGGGGGGAGGGAGCGCAGCCGTTAGTCGACCGCCACTCCCTCAGCAGCCCAGTGAAGAACGACCTGAGCCGACGCAGCTCGAGCGGGCTCACGTCCGCGTCCATGGTCTTGACGGCGGCGCGGACCGACCCAATGAGCAGCGCCAGCTCCGACCACCTGGCGAGGGCCAGCCGGGTCTTGTTTTGATGACCCTGGCACACGGCCACAAAATCCCGGAGTTCCCTGACGGGAATGAGGGGAGACTCGGCGAGGGGCACGAGGTCATCCATCGCCTCGTCGGCGATGGAATCCAACTCGTCCTCCGCGCCCATCACCGAGTCCCCGTCCTCCTCCGGGGGGTCGCCACCAGCGGCCGACCCGTCCGTCGCGCAGTGCGCAGCGAATGGCTCGGCCGCATCGGCCGGCCCCGCCTCTGCCCGGATCCCACCCCCAGGATCGGTGGCAGAGGATTCCTCCCTGGGCTCCCCTGGGGGCGCCGGGCCAGAAGACGGTGGCGCTTCGGAGCCCCCCTCCGCCTCAGACACCAGAACGACCGGAGAAATCGGAGAAAAAACAAATCCGAATTCCTCCAGGACGTCCGGCGCCGGAGACACAGTCAGAGGGCCTTCCTCTTCCCCGCCACCGGCCTCCGACCCAGCAGATGGGGTGTCCTTAACTAAAACCTCGACCAGGTCGAGCAGCCCCAGGGAAATGTCTGGGTCGCTTTGGGTGAGCTCACTTTCCTCGAACTCACCCGACCCAGACCCCAGGCCGCCTGACCCGTCGAGGGGTAACGGTACAGATAGAACGTCTATATCCGCCGCGGGTTGTTCCGCGACCCCCCCCCCGTGGGCAGGGTCTCGTCCCCATCCCCGGGAGGCACGTGCTGGACAGACACATCTGCCTCAGCCTCCCGAGGGACAGGCGACCCCTGCCGATCGCCGGTGATGGTGACAGCGGGGGGGGGACGCAGTACCCGCGGCGGGTGACGACTCCCCCTGTTCGGAGGGACCTTCCTCCTCCCGGTCCTCCTCCTCTTCCAGGGGGTCGCGCCTTCTCTTTAACGCGAAGGGAGCGAGGGAGACCTCCATGCCTGCAGGGGCCCCCTCCTCTGCTCCCTCCGGCGGAGCAGGTTTGTCGGGTCCCTCGGGCCCAAGCCCGGCTGCAGGTATTAACGTTCCCGCCTCGGCGGTCGCGACCACAGGCTCGGGCACGAGGTCCCTCCCACCCTCGTCTGCCCCGACCAACTCCGCGATGAGCGCGGGTGTCAGGGGCTCCAGGTTCAAGGGCTCACCCTCCACGGGGGGACCCACCCTAAGGTGTTTGGCTTTCCCCCGCGCCTTCCTTCCGCCCGGACGCACTCCTTCCCCCCCGCCGGAGGTCTTGATGGCATCGGCCTCCGACGACGACCGCGCATCGGTGGTTCGGGGGGCGCGGCCAGACCCGGGGAGAGGAGCGGCGGCGGCGCCAGCCTCGGCCGCACCAGATGATCGGGCGGCCTTGGAGACGGGGCAGTTCTTCCGGATGTGCCCCACCTCCTTGCAGGCATGGCACCGCACACCGTCCGCCGTCCAAAAGGCGCGATAGGCGGTCCCCTCATGGAGGACGACAAATGCCCCATCGGTGTTCTCCTCCCGCGTCAGCTGAATGAAGACCTGGCGCCGGAAGGAGTAGATGTGCCGAAGGCTGGCTTCCCGGCAGCCGAGCGGGATAGGTGCAATCCCCGACCTCACCTCCCCAAGTTGGCGCAAGTGGGGGAGGAGGAGCTCACCAGAAATATAGGGCGGGACGTTGGAAATAACGATCCTCCACGCGGTGGCCTCAAGAGGATCCACCGGCAGGAAGGTCCCGCCCACGGTGAGCCCCTTGGTGACGGCCAGGGACACCGCCCGCTCCGACCCCAGGAAGAACACAGCCTTCCCGTACATTTTTGAGGCGGCGAGGATGGCTGAAGGGCCGACAACCCCAGCCATGGCCTTTACGCACGCCTCAATTGTCATGGGGGGTGGGTGTAGCTCTTCACCCCAAGCTTTTTAGATATTAAGGAGAACGGTGACGGAGCGGCAGAAGCAGCGGGAGCAGCCGTGGCTGTGGCTGCACCCGCCGCATATGACCTAGCCAGCCCCGCCACCGGCGAAGAAGTAGACGCCATTATGGGGTGGCTCTTACAAAGGGCTACACCCACCCCAAGTCACAGGCCTTACGGTGTTAATGGCTTCTGGTTTTTAATTAAAGTCTTCCCTTGAGCAGAGGGAGCTGTTAAATTAAAGGCACACCTCTCCCCTTGTTGGAAGTAATTGGGAGAGGGGCCTTCTCCCCTCTGCTCAAGCGGCAATTAATAAAAAAAGGTGGAAAAAGAGGTGCCTTTTGAGAGAGACAAAGAGAGAGAGGGGGGGTGGGAAGGAGGGAGGCCGCAAAGGCAGGGTCGCCACTCAGGATGGTAGGTGGGTGGGTGTCGGCAGGGGTGCACTCCCTGATGGAAAAAATAAAGTCTCTGTTGGTGGTCTTCTGGTAGGGGGAGAAGATGTCTTCGATTGGGAAAGCTGGAGAATGCCCAGGCTCAGCCCTACACCAGGTCTTAATGATGTAATAAATGTATTAAAGGCTTCACCTAGGCAGCTCCAGCTGTCCCTGGCCAGGCAATGGAAGGGGCGCTTATTAGTGGTGTGTGTGGCCTAGTATACTACAAGAGCCACACACACAGACACCCCTTGATGTTCCGGCCGGTCTTCTTTCCTCCCCCCACCTACAATACAAAGTCTTTTGGGGAATGCACCAAATGACACCCACCTGCAGATGTTCAGCAGAAGAAGTTGCTCCTTCCCTCCTTCCAGGCAGTTGGTGTCGATGCTGTTTCTCTCTCCTCTCTCCCTCTCCTGGAATGGAGGCCAATTTGGGGAGGCAGTGGTGGAAAGGCCTCTCCTCTTGCAGATGTTGGCCTCCCTTTTCTTTTCCCTCCCCTCCCCTCCGCTCTTCTCTTCTCTTCTCTTCTCTTCTCTTCTCTTCTCTTCTCTTCTCTTCTCTTCTCTTCTCTTCTCTTCTCTTCTCTTCTCTTCTCTTCTCTTCTCTTCTCTTCTCTCTCCAGGCACCTCAGTAGTAGATGTTGCTGCCGGTAGATGGTAGTGGTGGTCTGGGGTCTCTCCTTCTCCTCCACTCCCTGGTCAAGGAGACCACCACTTTCCACTCTCCTTCTGGTCAACCAGCAGCACAGAGAGCAAGGCAGAGAATGAATAAAGCTGTAAGGTGTTGTCCTTGTCTTGTCCTCTGTGCCTCTGGCCTCACCTGTGTGTTGTTAATGTATTTGTCTCCTGTCTCATTTGATTAATTATGTCACGTGACCACTCTGGCCTGTATTTAAGCTTCCTGTTTCCTGTCCTCTTTGCTCAGTCCTAGGTTCGCCTGCCTGCAAGTAGCAGCTCTCTCGAGTCTCTCTGTGTTTTTGATTTTCAAGGAATCTCCTTTTCGAGTGCTACCATGTCTCTGTGTTTTCGAGTCTCTACTGAATCTCCTTTCGAGTGTTACCCTGTTTCTATGTTCTCGAGTCTCAAGGAAGCATCTTTTGAGTTCTACCTGGTCTCGAGTCCTTGGATAGGTTTCCTGCGCTTGGGTCCACTACCGAAACCCTAGCAAAACGGCCCCGTGAATGCACAGCCCCGTGACAGTTACCTCCAAAGTCTCCCAAGGATTTATCCTTCTCCTCCCTCTTCCCACCCCGCCGCCCCCCCCAACCCCAACCTCATGTCACATGCTGTCCCTTGGCGATATCTTCCGAAGACATTGGGTCATCTTCCATATATACCCTGACAACTCCCTGCTCTACTTCACCACCTCTGTTTTGTCAGACTGCTTGTTGAAGCCATTGTCTTCGCACCATCCCCCCTCCCGCCGGCCACAAGCTCACCCATCCCCCCGGCCACAAGCTCTGCACCTTGCCACTGACTTCATCCTCCTCCCTGGCCACTGTCTCATGCTGAATCAGACTTTTCGCAACCTTGGCATCCTATTTGACCCAGAGCAGAGCTTCTGACACCATATCCTCTCCAACACAAAGACCACCTACCTCCACCTCTGTACCATTACACACCTATGTGCTGTTGAAACTTTCATTCCTGCCTCTGTCACCTTCAGACTTGACACTTACAATGCTCCCCTGGCTGGACTCCCATCTCCCAACCTCTGTAAAATTCAGCTGATCCTAAACTCTGCTGCCTATCCTGCACAAAGTTTTGCTCACCAATCACTCCTGACTGTGCTCACTGACTTATATTGGCTCCTGTTCTCCCAAAGCCTCAAATTTAAAATTCTCATCTTTGTGCTTATCCATTTGTGGCCTTGTCCATCCCTATCATTTTAATCTCCTCAAACCCCACACAAACTCTACATTCCTTTGACTCTGGCCTATTGTGCATCCTGCCCCTCACCCCACCCCACCACCACCTTTGCCCCACCATTGCGTCCATGCTCAGGAATTGCTTTTAAGATCTTTCTTAAAACTCTCCTCTGACAAAACGTTTGGTCATCCATCCTATCATCTCCTCAATTTGGATCATTCCTTTGATTAAGAGATCTATGAAAAGCTTTGGAATGTTTTTCTATGTAGAAGGCATTATTATAAATATAAGCAAGTTGTTTTTGTTGCATTACATTACATTACTGTGCTGCTGGATAAGGTTAGCAGTCATTTGGTTTTCGGATTGCTTACATGGCAACTTACATAATCGAAAACCTTCCATTTCATTTCATATTACTCACATATATAATTCAGCATGATTCTCACATGCAGGTGTTTTTTTCAAAATGTCTTTCCCCTTGTCCTGTCTCCATCCAGTTTTGAACAGGACAAAGGGTGACTATTGTAGTATACAGTATTAGTCTAGAGATTAATGCTTATTAATGTAGTTCCTCATCAATCAGATCACTACAACTTACTCTGTAAAAGGTCACTCAAACAATGTGCAATGGGGGAAAAAAAGCATGCAGTTCAATAAATGAATTACAGTACATATTGTTATTGCAAATGACATCTCTGAATAAAAAAAATCCAGTCTAGGTTTTTGGATGACTATATATTATTTTATTGCTCTTGGTCTGTCCCATCCCCATTCAACAAATCAATCTCTCATGGAGGGGGCAACCCTGTGCCAATCTCTATTTATAGCCAACAACTTGAAGTTGCACAAGTGTGGAATAACACACATAACACCTTCAGGGTGCAAGCAC
This sequence comes from Somniosus microcephalus, assembly GCF_052327205.1. NCBI lineage: Eukaryota > Metazoa > Chordata > Chondrichthyes > Squaliformes > Somniosidae > Somniosus > Somniosus microcephalus. The sequence continues at coordinate 116,827,006 of NC_140996.1, forward strand.
ATGATTTTTACTTGGTAATTCCTATGGTTGGAAAGTCACCGTGTGTGCGCGCACGTGTGCATATGTGTATGTGGGATGGGGGGAAGGGCAGCTACTGGTCTCTACTAGTCCACAGGTTAAATCAGGCACTGCCTCACATAGAATTGTCAGATTGATATGACTGCAGAATGGCACACACGAGAAAAGTAATTTCTGTTTTAGAATATTCCATGCTTTAAACTACAACGCAGCCGAATGACCATTTGTAAAACGACATTCTTTCTGAATGTTTATTACCCATTTAAAATTTCTCCTGAGGCTGACTGGGGCTGCATTCTTTCTTTGTAGTGCATGTGCTCAAAGCCATTGTGCATGCGCAAATGGCCGGTTGTCATGGTGAAAAGCTGGCTTGGTTAAGCATGTATAGCATGTGCTTCACCTGCTAAAAAGATCATCAGGCAACACTGCTCGTCCACAAACTGACATGCGGCCACCTTTTAATGCTTAATTCCTCACCTGGACTAAGCCTGGAGTTCAGCAAGAAGTAAAAGAGAAACTCTGGATCTTGCGTGTTTGCTGTCACCCTGTATGTAACTGAAGCATGTTCAGAGCTGGTATTGTTTGTGTACAGCAGATTTTACAGTTTGTGCACTGTTAACATTATGACCCTTTTACTTTTGTTCATTCTTGAGTTTAACTTTTGAATCAATACAGTTTTATCTGCTTCTCCCATTCTTTTCACTGTAAATCAACCCTGTTTTTTGCTTTTTATTACAGACTAGCTGGAGTGCCCGGCGGTGCCGAGGCTTTTTCGAGGTCATGTTGTTGTTGGAAGAGAGAGAGCGACTGGGGGGGAAGAGAGAGAGCGACTGGGGGGGAAGAGAGAGAGCGACTGGGGGGGAAGAGAGAGAGCGACTGGGGGGGGAAGAGAGAGAGCGACTGGGGGGGAAGAGAGAGAGCGACTGGGGGGGAAGAGAGAGAGCGACTGGGGGGGAAGAGAGAGAACGACTGGGGGGGAAGAGAGAGAACGACTGGGGGGGAAGAGAGAGAACGACTGGGGGGGAAGAGAGAGAGCGACTGGGGGTGAAGAGAGAGAGCGACTGGGGGGGAAGAGAGAGCGCGACTGGGGGGGAAGAGAGAGCGCGACTGGGGGGGAAGAGAGAGAGCGGCTGGGGGGGAAGAGAGAGAGCGGCTGGGGGGGAAGAGAGAGAGCGGCTGGGGGGAAGAGAGAGAGCGGCTGGGGGGGAAGAGAGAGAGCGGCTGGGGGGAAGAGAGAGAGCGACTGGGGGGGAAGAGAGAGAGCGACTGGGGGGGAAGAGAGAGAGCGACTGGGGGGGAAGAGAGAGAGCGACTGGGGGGGAAGAGAGAGAGCGACTGGGGGGAAGAGAGAGAGCGACTGGGGGGGAAGAGAGAGAGCGACTGGGGGGGAAGAGAGAGAGCGACTGGGGGGGAAGAGAGAGAGCGACTGGGGGGGAAGAGAGAGAGCGACTGGGGGGGAAGAGAGAGAGCGACTGGGGGGGAAGAGAGAGAGCGACTGGGGGGGAAGAGAGAGAGCGACTGGGGGGGAAGAGAGAGAGCGACTGGGGGGGAAGAGAGAGAGCGACTGGGGGGGAAGAGAGAGAGCGACTGGGGGGGAAGAGAGAGAGCGACTGGGGGGGAAGAGAGAGAGCGACTGGGGGGGAAGAGAGAGAGCGACTGGGGGGGAAGAGAGAGAGCGACTGGGGGGGAAGAGAGAGAGCGACTGGGGGGGAAGAGAGAGAGCGACTGGGGGGGAAGAGAGAGAGCGACTGGGGGGGAAGAGAGAGAGCGACTGGGGGGGAAGAGAGAGAGCGACTGGGGGGGAAGAGAGAGAGCGACTGGGGGGGAAGAGAGAGAGCGACTGGGGGGGAAGAGAGAGAGCGACTGGGGGGGAAGAGAGAGAGCGACTGGGGGGAAGAGAGAGAGCGACTGGGGGGGAAGAGAGAGAGCGACTGGGGGGGAAGAGAGAGAGCGACTGGGGGGGAAGAGAGAGAGCGACTGGGGGGGAAGAGAGAGAGCGACTGGGGGGGAAGAGAGAGAGCGACTGGGGGGGAAGAGAGAGAGCGACTGGGGGGGAAGAGAGAGAGCGACTGGGGGGGAAGAGAGAGAGCGACTGGGGGGAAGAGAGAGAGCGACTGGGGGGAAGAGAGAGAGCGACTGGGGGGGAAGAGAGAGAGCGACTGGGGGGGAAGAGAGAGAGCGACTGGGGGGGAAGAGAGAGAGCGACTGGGGGGGAAGAGAGAGAGCGACTGGGGGGGAAGAGAGAGAGCGACTGGGGGGGAAGAGAGAGAGCGACTGGGGGGAAGAGAGAGAGCGACTGGGGGGGAAGAGAGAGAGCGACTGGGGGGAAGAGAGAGAGCGACTGGGGGGGAAGAGAGAGAGCGACTGGGGGGGAAGAGAGAGAGCGACTGGGGGGGAAGAGAGAGAGCGACTGGGGGGGAAGAGAGAGAGCGACTGGGGGGGAAGAGAGAGAGCGACTGGGGGGGAAGAGAGAGAGCGACTGGGGGGGGAAGAGAGAGAGCGACTGGGGGGGAAGAGAGAGAGCGACTGGGGGGGGAAGAGAGAGAGCGACTGGGGGGGAAGAGAGAGAGCGACTGGGGGGGAAGAGAGAGAGCGACTGGGGGGGAAGAGAGAGAGCGACTGGGGGGGAAGAGAGAGAGCGACTGGGGGGGAAGAGAGAGAGCGACTGGGGGGGAAGAGAGAGAGCGACTGGGGGGGGGAAGAGAGAGAGCGACTGGGGGGGAAGAGAGAGAGCGACTGGGGGGGAAGAGAGAGAGCGACTGGGGGGGAAGAGAGAGAGCGACTGGGGGGGAAGAGAGAGAGCGACTGGGGGGGAAGAGAGAGAGCGACTGGGGGGGAAGAGAGAGAGCGACTGGGGGGAAGAGAGAGAGCGACTGGGGGGGAAGAGAGAGAGCGACTGGGGGGGAAGAGAGAGAGCGACTGGGGGGGGAAGAGAGAGAGCGACTGGGGGGGAAGAGAGAGAGCGACGGGGGGGGAAGAGAGAGAGCGACTGGGGGGGAAGAGAGAGAGCGACTGGGGGGGGAAGAGAGAGAGCG